>NC_135414.1:22118792-22136292 GCF_051991245.1 Festucalex cinctus | reverse complement strand
GTTCAACATTTGTTGTCATTTCAAAACAATGTAAAGTTGTGATATGGATGGACATTTTCTTTCATAGCTCCCAAAAGGCCCCAACACATTGCTATACTTATTCATGTCTTTATAAAGATGTGTATACGTGTGAACATGGCCCAAGACAGAAGGACATGTCATCAGACGAGAGTGAGGTTAAGAGAGACGGGAGCACAGGCCAGAGGGCAGCCTGAGCTCCTTCCAGGCTGATTTATGACCGGAAAGCGAGAGGACGCAGGATGCTTCGCCCGCTACGATCACAGCTCCTGTCCTCCTGTTGGAATGCTTCCATCCGGCAGGTCCAAACTGACAGATTCATACTGTCCACCCCCTCCTCTTTTAACCCACGCCCCCCTGGGGGTTGCTCACAACTACATTTATCATGTTCTCACATAATAAATCACGGCGGCCAAAGTGGGCCTGATAAGTGCTTGCGTGGCTGTCGAACGACCGCTCACCTAATCTGCCTGCCAGACAGCCCCCACAGGCCTCCGGACCACCATGAGTGTCCGTGGGATCCCTTAACAGGGCACCACTGGGATACATGCAGGCGGCCTGGCTGCTAATTCAGTTGTTAACATAACCCACTCTCATGCATACTGACAGCCTCCTTCGACAGTGAGTTATGAAAATAATACCGTGAAGTCCTACATAGGCCTTACCTTACCTTTTCATTATTCGTCAGCACACTGGCCACCTTACCGTCGTCATTGGTTCATCATTTTTCTGAGCTCATCATCAGTCCGTCATTTTATTTTAACCACATTTCCTTCATCACTCCATCAACGGTCGACAGAGGCGGGAATTATGTCAGTACTGCCTGATTACGCTGATGTAACAGCTCTTACATATCTTATATACATAATGTTCCTCTGCAATTGTTTAACAGTATTCCGCGTAACGCCTAGCATAAATAGGCTGCTAGCTAGCTTTTGGCTAAAGTTAGCGTTGTTGCCCAAACGTCAATTCATTAGCTTATGTTCGTTTTGCTATTATTTGTAGAACATGTGTGAATGTTGACCCATGTTTGAGTTTGAGTGACTGCATTTTTGTTGGACCCCACACAGAAAAGCAAAAAACAAAAAACAAAACCGAGCAGTACAAGTCGGCCTACATTTTAATTTTGACCATCAAAATGCTTAAGAATAGGATGCGTGATAGTCGTGATTAATACGCTATTGCATTTTTGTTTTGCTTGTTTTTGTAATTGAGGCCATTTGAAATTAATTATAAACTATTACTAAATATCAATTTGATTTAAAGTAATATTATTAATTCTAAAAACAATATAAAGACAATATGCCCAAGTCAAACTTGGGAGAGGTCTTTATTTTTACCTGCTTGCCATAACTATATTAACTTACTTCTTTTGAATGTACTGTTTATATGTATATATTTTTGTTATAAACTACAATATATGATTTGTTGTTGGTGGTGGTTTTTCTTTGTTGTTGTGGTGGTGGTTGTTGTTGTTGTTGTTGTTGTTTTTAAGGTCCAGGAGTTTGGTTTGGATTCGGGCCCATGTATGTTGTAATGTCTGTTTAGTATAAATTATTCTTTGTTGTCACTATATATCTCACTATTTATACTGTTTACAAAAAAGAAAAAACTAATAACATATAATAAAAAACTATATGTGACTAAAATGAGACTACACCTTTTTGAGTTTTGTCAAACACTATCGCATGCAGAAATGGCAACAATGTGATAAAAATGCGTTTTCATTCAAATGTCTAAAACTAAAATGGCTGCCAAAAAACAACACTGAATTCATGTTGAGGTAACCTGACGTGACACCATATTTATTTATGTCTGTCTGCGCACGTTTTATAGCGAGGCATTTCATGCAAGCCACCCTCTCCTTTACTTGTGCGGCGGGTGCGTACAAATGGGCTTAGAGTGTATCGCGGGGGTTAATCAAACACAAGGCGCACATAAAAGCAGCCAGAGGCAGTGTGAGTATTTACAGTAATAAAAGTTAACAGCGGTCAAACCCTCTGGGATCACATTACTCGTCAGACATGTGGCTGCAGCTCGCTCCCTTGTTGCTTTATGGAGGTCGGCCCGAAGGTAAAGCAAGCTGCAAACGTCGTGTTGTTCCACACGGACGACAAGAAAACAAACTTTTTGGAGCTTGCTGCCCTCCTCCCCCTCCTCCTCCACCACTGATGTCACACCCTTAACCTCCAGATGATAAATCTCCCCCACAGAAGCCCCAGAGTGGGAAGACCCCCAGTGCTGGAAGAGTCCTCTGTGTCACATCCTGTTTGCATAGTCAGGGCTTCAACTAGTGATCTTTGTGCTCGTAATTCAATGTGGGACAACACTTCCTCCTGCACTTATTTTATTTATGTATTTTTTTATAAGTGCACCTCTCTGCTTTGTCAACCTTTGCCTTTGCCCCCACAAGGGGCACTTTTTCTTACACGTGGACAAACAAGTCATCTCTTACGAGCAAAAAAGGGACCAAAATAAAATCTTGAGTTGTTCAAAAACTCAATACATTGTGGTATTCCGTTATAGAAATGGCATAATGTTTTATTCGTTAATCGATCAGATGTGCACTATCAACCAATTACCAATACTTCTAGTTAAGGATGGGCGAGTACCGATACCAGGTATCGTATTGTGCCTTATTTGAAGGTATGCGATACCACTATTGGCCATCCTCTTGTGGCCATTTTATGATCGGAATTGCCATTAAGTTCATGCAATTAGGAAAACTGAAATGTTGGTCTTTATTTAAAATTATACGTCATTGTTTTTTGGGAGAAATTATATTTGTTAAAAGTACTAGTGGTATCAGTGACTACTTAAGACTACTTAAGAATTGAGTACTCGTACTTCGGTCTAAGAAAAAGTGGTATTGAACATACTCAGAGTCTCAACTAATCACGTGTGTTACTACTCTCGCATCAATACCAATTGAACTGTTTAAAATCCACAGTCTCCACTAGGCCCTGAACTCATTTGCTCCCAATAACGTGTAAATACGTTTTTTTTTTGTTTTTTTTTATGTTTTTAAGTGTCCCAAAGACGTATTTATATGTTTGTTTGTTTTTTTTTGTTTTTTTTTATGCTAGAGCATACAGAAGGCTTTGATGCAGCCTCTCAACTGCAGAGAACGGTTGTAGAAATGGTAGTTATTACACAAACGGCCAGCAGGTGGCAGCAGAGCAAAGGAGATCAACCAGGACCATCTAGAAAAAAAGGCTAAATTACTTAGAAATTACTTAAATAGATTTGTGAAAACTGATGAAACTTAGCTCTCTTCTAATGCTAATTGCTGCAAAACGGAAACAGATAGAAACATACTTTTTTTCCTGATGAAAGAAGACACTTTAATCTTTCTTTTGATAGGTTCCATGCTTTTATATCAATTGAACACAATATTCTGTGGGACTTGCAATATCAGTCAAAATTCAGTAAAACAGCCGGGAGCGAACGGGATTGCGCCTGTGAAAATGGCTGGGAGTGAATGAGTTAATCTCATTTTGGATAAAGTAAGTCTTCTTAATGTCCACCCATCAATATCACATAATCGATGCTGCACATATTATACTCCATTGTTTCCGCAACGAATGAAGAAATTGAAATGTAATTTTCAACACATGAGTCAAATGCTTGCAGTGCCTTGTTAAAGGATGCAGTAGGATTCGAACCTGCAAGCCCCAACCCCTCTTTATCTTTGTAGACTAAGCTTTGGCCCCATTACGGAAGCATGTGGATACGTATTTATCGCTGGTGGGAAATATACGCAGACACAGAGCAGGAGAGAGCGAGAGAGTCCTGATTGATCAACTCCCTATCTGGCTATTTACGATCTGGCTGCGGCGCAGGCGAGCCTCTGCCAGACAGAAAAGCAATTAATCTGCAAACGAGCTGGGGAACAGCCGGCCTGAGCATTGGAGCCTCCTACCAGAGTGGCTCTGGAGGAGAGATAAGGCTGCAGACGGCTATTTATTGTACATTTTAATTAAGTGCTTGTTAACGCTAGTTATCTTAACAGTCACAAAATTACCGTTGTAATGCGTTTAGTTGGAGGAAAAAATGGAGCCCGGGCCGGAGTGTTTCAATGGAACCTGGCACGGCGCGGCCTTCCTCATTGCGAGCGAATTCAGAGGAGGCGAATGCCACAATGATCTAAACTCAGGCGCTAATGGTTATTTAATATGGCCATCAGTGGTCCTGAGTCCCCCAGCATACGGCGTTCGCACAATCGCCTCCAAAAGCCTCTTTAACACTTATTTGAGATGACAGGAAAAATGAAACCGTTTGTGCTTTCAATGGAAAAGCAATCATTGCTACATTATACTCTGCTTGCCCTATCATGCTAATGCCAGGTAAAAATGTCACCAAATGTATTTAAAGGGCCTGATGGAGTGTTGCCGTTTGATTCCTGCTGCCTGCCTGATTAATAGAAGAAGGTGGGAGGGGGGAAAAACCTTCAATTTGTATGTAAATGCAACCTGGGCCCTCATATCATCTGCACACCTGCACATGGAGGAAAATAATAAACTCACGTTTAATGTGGCAATTATGAGCGTTTATGGGAATTGTGGGAAGGAGGGGTGGGGCGGGGCGGTGGGCTTGAGAGGGGCGATGCATCGCCACGACGTTGGAATGACCTGATGCACAAACGAGACCCACAATCATTCTTAACTTGGCCGATTAACAGGAATAATTCAAACCACCATTGTTCGTGTCTTTCGTGTACTAACGTATATAAAACACTTTAAAACAACTGTTGCTGCATTTGGTAACTTTCGTGGGTCTTCAAATTTATACACAAAAAAGATAAACTACAAATAAATGACATATCATGTGCGCAAAAAAATATTTTAAAAAGGGTAAAATTATTATTAGAAAAAAAGTTCAATAATATAAAGTCAAATAATAAAGTTAAAATAATACTCATTATGAGAAAGAGGTCCTAATATGAAGATATTTTCTTGTTCTTTTTTTTAACAATATATTGTTGTTATATTTTGACTTAGTTCTCATAAACGGTATGTCCCTAATAATAAAGGAAATAACTTTTATTATTCTGACTTTTTTTTAATTGTCCATACAAATAATAAAATAATATCATAAATATATTGCAAGTAATTTTCATTACTAAGCCCATTTTTACAGTAACTTCACAAATAGTTGAATAAACTACAGTATTTTCCTTGATATCTGATTTCAAAGCTAGTTATCCATCAATTGTTGTGTATAAATAATATTATTAGGAGAGGAAAGATTCGTAATTATAATGTGCCCACTACAAAAATTTGTTTGACACACCTTGGAAAGTGTGCACACGTGTACTTGATGGGGTGCAAAAGATTATATGTATAATGTAGATTAGGTATATAGTACACATTTATATTATTTTTACCCCCAATGCCCCAAAGTGAGTTATTCTTCCTGCTTATTTTAGGGGGTGTGTGAGGGAGAGCGGAAGTGCACCCACTCGTTCAGGATTTTAAAAAGTTTAAATAA
Organism: Festucalex cinctus; assembly: GCF_051991245.1. Classification (NCBI taxonomy): domain Eukaryota; kingdom Metazoa; phylum Chordata; class Actinopteri; order Syngnathiformes; family Syngnathidae; genus Festucalex; species Festucalex cinctus. The sequence goes on along the minus strand of NC_135414.1, from coordinate 22,130,784 downwards.
TATCTTGATTTGCCACACCCCTGCTTTAATATACCAAATAAATTGGCACACCCCCTTTAAATGTAAAAAATAAAAATAAAAAAATAAAAAAAAGTCTATGGGTTTTGAGTTAAAAATGACAGTTATTATGACAGGAGCCACATGTTGGTGTACTGTACCCCTATTTCCAGTGTAGCATTTACACTTCTAACAGTTTACAGATTATTTTTTTTTAACCGCCCTTTTTCTTGTTTAATTAAACCATTTTAGTAGACCTGAGTCAAGTTTAAGTCAGAGCAGCTTCAGTGTAAGATAATGACCTTTTTAAATATGTTTATTTTTTTGAATATTCTGGGCCATTTTAAAGAAAGTTATCTCATTTCAGTGAGACAATTACACTTAAGGTATTATAATTGTTTTATTGTCACGTGATGTCAAGTCTTAGATAAACAAAAAATTATAATCAATATAGATACACACCCCTATTAATACACCTGCTACACATACAAAATATCCTTTTCAGCCTGCCTGAAAAGATATAGGCACACTTCCAAATGAATCCGAGTTGAATCAGAGGTCTTAACCAGGTTTACGAGAGCCGGCTTTCAAGTCACCGCGCGGTGTCATAGATGGCGTACGATAAAAAAACACAAACGAGGGCACACGGCGAAGTGACAAAGGCCCTCTCGAGCAGACACAAGAAAGTGACGACAGCGATTTGGATGAACGTCAAAAACTTTTTGGCGGCGGGTATTACGCGGCCGAGTGGACTGGAGCGCCGCGGTGAGATAATCGTTATCTGCCTAGATGATCTACTCGGGCATGATAATAGCGCTACAGCGGTGTGACTGCGATAGAGCTCAAGATGTGGGCTCTCCTCTCTGAAGGAGTAGAAGAAGAAGAAAAAAAAAATCCCCAGCTGCCTAATGGCTTTAGACAGCAGCCATTCGGCGCTGCTAATCTTCCGTCTCTCTGAAAATAACTTTTTGTGCCGTATGAAGATTGGATTTTACAGATCACAACGGCACGGTAATGCATTCACTCAGCTGTACTTCTCATGAGAAACGTATCGTGATCTCTAATAATATTCTGTATATGGCGGCAGCCAAGCGCTGCCTTTAAATGCGACGGCGTATTAATATTAATATTTATGGACTGTGGAGGAGCGGCAGGCGTCTGAGGGGTACGGGCAGAACAAACTTCCATTAATTCCTATGGAGGGGAAAGTCCAAATTAATTCCTATTCACATTTTAATGCCTTTATGCTAATGCGGGCACCCGGGGAAAGGGACGGCCTCACAGGAGGAAGAGGGTTAAAGTTGACTGCTGCACCTGAAAAATGTCATTCAGCACTGGGAAATCGGACCGTACGGGAAGGTTACGATTAACTGAACACGCACAGTCAGTTACAATTTGCATTTCCAGCCGCGAGCTCAAGGATTTGAAGGGATTGGTCAAGAACGATCACTGTTTATTTAAAGTTTTTACACATTTAATAATAAGAAGAATGATGTCCAGTTGCACTATTCTATTTTGTCAACCTTCTTCGAGTGGACCAATCAGCGACAGCTCGGATGTGGTGTCAGAAAACGGCTAAAACAGTGGTTTTGGTTTTGTCATTTCTTATAATATTATGTTGTAAATATGCTGTTTGTGGAATTTTTTATGTTTGCAAAAATTTAAGTTTGGTTTATTGAAGATTGTAATTATACTTCAGAGATTTACGGCTCAATTTTCATGACCGGCATAAATCCGGCACGGTGCATGGCATCTCTGTACAGAGGCAGGTTAGACCTAATGTTGGTGATGTTGCTCGCGTGCCCGGATAATTTAAAAAAATATATTGCAATGTCTCAGGAGGTTTGATGCCCACTATTCACATATTTATGAGCAAAATATGTTTGGCATCCACCATTCATGTCTGCAGAGCTCAGAATATACCTGCCTGTGAACTGATCAAATCCACAATAAATGCCTTATACCACAGGTCTCAAACTCCAGTCCTCGAGGGCCGCAGTCGTGCATGTTTTGGAGGTTTCTCTCCTTAAACACAGCAGAATCACATTATGAAGATCATTATTAGGTTCCTGCAGAGCTCGCTGATGAATCAGGTGTGTTTGAGGAGATAGACCTCTAAAACATGCAGAACAGCGGCCCTCGAGGACTGGAGTTTGAGACCTGTACCTTATACCAACCGGGCCAGTATTTAGACCGAGCATGCCTTAGTTTAGACTAACTTTCTGCCATCAAATTTTCACTCTCAGAAATTGATTTGTCATTTTAGCAAAATGCACACAACAAGCCTTGAGCTGATTTGCAAATCAGGATACGCCGATATTTGTGTCTAAGCGCAGGTGCACTGTGTACAAAAATAGAGGCCTTTGACTTGAAGAAAAACAAACACAAACAAAAAGTATATGTCAGGTATGTTAAAAACTCTAAATTGTCGGTTTACCAAATATGTTAGTCATGTTCGTTTAATTGATGATTAAATGGTGTTTATAGTTTATTTTAAAAAAAAGAAAAAAGAATGTTAGCTTCATTTAAGACTGACTCGTCTGTGTTTTCAAAATAAATTCGATTTTTGTTCATTGACGACTCTAAATTGTCTTTGCTGTCCAACCTAAATTCAACTGCACAAAACGAATTGAGGGCAAAACATGTATTATCATTTGACCTGCGCAGACAAAATAAACAGCGATGACTTTAAAACACAACTAAATAGGACTTGAAACGTCCTTTAGGGATGGACGCCATATCCCACAGTAACCTTGTCGTGTTCTCACCTGTGCACAAATAACATCTAAGCCTCGTCGCTGAAACAATTTCTGCAGCAAATTCACATTAATGGCTCAAAGCAGCCCGGCAGCCTCCATCCGGGCCAAACGGGCCAAGTCGATCCATTCTGATTTGTACCGACTGGTTAGTGAGGTAAACACAAATAGATTACTCTGGTACACAATCGTACCCGCGCTCGGCATTCCAGCTGTTATCATTACGCGTTGACTCGGAAGACAAGCGCGCGCGGCCTCCAGATAGGTCGCCATCAGTACATGTCGCCGTTGTGACACCTGGGGGGGTAATTGTCATTAATTGCATTCATTTGGGCAGCGGGTCAAGGTGTAGCGCAGGTGTTTGGGACCGAGCACGATCATTCCTATCAAAAAAATGGAGAGGAAAAAAAAAGGAATTATCTTGCCTTTGCACATCACTGTTGTCCATTTTTTCTGCTTCTATTGCACATTAGCGGGTAATTGGGGCTGGACCAAAAAGAGAGAATAGGGGTGTCATCATCATTATTCTCTCCCCCTCCTCCATTGCCTCCATTCATAGTGAAGATGGAGCGCTCTCATCAGTTCTGACGGGACGAATGTAAGAGATAGCAGCAGGAAGGCCGATCAGCACGGCCATTTAACGTCACATTAAACAAACAAAGGCCACGGTGGCCAAATCCCATTATCTCCCAAGAAATTAGACACATGAGGACATTATTCCATCGTGTAGCTTCATATCTCAACACTGACTCGCTTCTGTGTCTCCAGTCTACATTTTTGGGCCGTTTGCTGTGAAAGCTTGTGCAAACCTTAAGGCTAAAACAAGAATACAGTAGTGTACTTTTCACACCACGGATGTTAGGACTTTTCAGTTTGGTTCGAACATAAAACACCAGATGTGACAGGACCAATATTTGGGCAGGGCGACAAAGAGAAGGTCAGGTCATTTGCAATCAAATTATAGCATTTTAAAAATCTATGAAAGCAGACATATACAGACATGGATAAAATCATGATGTGTGGTTGCTCCACAATGTTGTGTGAGTCCATATTCAGGTTCCAGGGAGCTATGCCCCATATTTGTGATGTTTCTAGCTACCTTTTGCTGAAATTATCCAAAATAGTGCCTTTTTTTTTTTTTAGTAAACCCTGATGTGTTGTCACTCCACAATGTTCTTTGCATTTATATTTGCTTTTCAGGGAGCGACTGTATTTGTTTCTCCCAGTCTAACTCGCTCCTTGAAGTTTTCCATTGATTTCGCTTAAAGTAACGGCGACCCCCCTTTTTTTTTTTTTAGTACATCCGGATGTGTGGCCACTCCACAATGTTGTGCGGGTCCTTGTTCAGGTTCCGGAGCATGACCAAGTGTACTTGTTTCTCCCAGTTTGCCCCACTTCTCCATAATTTTTTTTGCTTAATTTCTCCAAAATAGTCCCCTTTTCATTCAACCCTGAGGTATGTTTGCTCCACAATGTTGTGTGCATCCATATTTGTGTTCTGCGGAGCTATGCCTCATGTTTGATGACCATTTTGCCTAATTTCTTGCCCGTTTTGCAAAAAATAAATACAAATAAAATACAAAATAGTGCCTTTCTTCAGTAAACCCTGATGTGGTCATTCCACAATGTTGTGTGCTTTTATGTTTGTTTTCTAGGGAGCTGGTAAATGAATTTTTGTTGCACCTACGCTACCTCGCTTGTTAACATTTTATTGCTTTATATTTCCAAAATAATCAGTTTTTTTTTCCCAGCAAACCCTGACATGGTCACTCCACACTCCACAACATTGTGTCTGGTCATGTTTGATTCACGGATCTACTCAACTTATTTGGTCCACCTAGTCTGCCTGAGCTAGGTACATTTCTTGATAGTAATTCTCTTTATACTTGCCGCAAATAGTTTTTGTTTAATAAGCAAAAAACAAACAAACAAAAAAACAGACACATCTCTCCTAGGAAAGGCCTCCTCCCTCTGCAGTTGAGTGAATTAACACCCCCATCCATTATTTGCAGTAAAATGTAAAAAAATAAAAAATAATTTAAAAAAAAAGAGTTTGTACAAATAAATGCCGCCCCCAAAACAGATGCCTCCCCAATTTGCAGTTGAGTCAAAAACCGCCCCCGGCTGCTCTGTGCTGAAGTACAGTAACCTTCTTCTACCCTTCAAATTTGAGTCTCGACTCCCCTGCTGTTGCTGTTCATCTGTATTTACCCCCTGAGACTTACACACACTCCCGTATTCCTCTGATGAAAAGTACAAAAGAGCCATCTCGGAACTCCAAAGTGTGTGTTTGCGAGTGTGCGTCTGCGTTTGTGTGTGTCCTGCACGGGCATGGGAGGAGCGCAGACACCAGGAGCAAACATCCTCAATCTGTCCTAATAAGCACGGTCTGCATACAAAGCGCAGACTTCAAATATAACAACTAAGCTACATTCCCTCATAAAATAGAGGGGGAAAAAAACAGTTTGCCACGGCTGTGATGATTTACCCACTAACATGTGCCCTCCACAAACAGCCACGCATGCCAGCGCACGTGTGTGTGTGTGTTTGTGTGTGCCTGCCTGACAAAAATACACAGCAGCAGCTGTGGGCCTCATGTTTGAAGGCCTGCGACGCAACGTGGAGGTACACTGCGACTTGGAGGACGTGTAACCGATGATGGAGGGCGGGCCTCGACTTGTGTGCACAGGTGTCGGCGACAAATGAGATGTTTATCATCATCTCCGGCAGACGTTTTCACCCAGAGAGCGGTTTCGCTGTCATCTACTGGGTTTGGGCTCAGGAGTTCATTATGGTGCTTATAACTTGAAATTCCATTGCTCCAGAAGAGCCACAGTTTGCTCCAGATTGAAATAGAAATTTTGTTCATCAGTGCTAACTGGGGGGGGTTGTTGTCACATAGGACCACACACTTCCAAGCCGCACATGGTGCGGAATTCGGACAGACAGGGCACGGAAGTTAAAAAACAGAATCTTTGTATCCACAAATGTAAAGTCACATAGTTGGATGCAGAACATAAAAACATAAAGTAAACACAAAGAGTAAGGCTGGATGCAGATGGCCTCAAAGAAAGAAACCATGACAAAGAAACCTTGACCAAGAAACCTCAATGTGTCACTGAACAACTCCAAAGGTACAAGAAAAAAGGCAATATGAATTCAATATGATGGCATAAAGGCCTATATGACAAAATAAGGATGACAAATACAGGACCATAGCAACTGCTTCGCAACCGACAACATCACAAGGATCCAACAACAAACACATCCACAACACAACATGCATACAAAATATGTGTTCTAAATAAATGTCATCATTCATAATACATTTCTCAACAGATGTATAAAAGGTCCACTATTTAACCAACAGTGTGAAGTAAACAACAAAATAACGACATGATAACATTGCATGGGCTTTCTTGCATTAAAAAAAAAAAAAAAAAAAAAAAAACTTTAAGTGCAAGAACTCATTTTGTGTATTTTGTACCAAAAAAATCTACTCACAAAAATGAAATTATTGAAATTAAAATGTATTGTTAAATTAAATTTTTAAATGCATTCTTTTTAATTGTATTGTTAAATTCTATTGTTGAATATTATATTAGGTTATTTATTTATTAAATACATTTTAGGATGACTATTTTTGTCCTGCATATCATTCCAAATGAAAAAAAAAAGGGCAATAAAAGACCTGGTAGCACAACTCAACTTGACTGCCATCTAGTTGTGAATGGTGATATTACAACTCAAAACAGTTCAGCAGAATACGAACCAGGCCAGCCAACAAATGATGTGATGCCCATTAAAATGCATTGGGGGAAAAAAATATTTTTTGTAAACCCAACATATTTTCAAAATAAAAAATAATAATAAAAAAAAATAAAAAAGAAAGAAAAAAGTGAACTGCTCACATTTTTATTGTATGAGATAATGGTGAGATGATGGCTACATGTGGGTCATCCTAACACTGACTCCTCAAACAACCCAATAAAAGAGTTTTGATATCTCCAGCGAGATCCGGCCCACCCTGCCCTCGCCGCCTTTGCTCCACCCGAAGCACACTTACATAGTCTGGGGGAAAAGCTTTCACCCATGCCAGGACCTGCTGGCCGCAATTGTGAGAAGACAGATGGCATTGGCAAATCGATAACCGCACACAACGTTGCCCATTTTGTGAACAAATAAATTTGCTTTGACAGAGTTTGTGCAGAGCGATTGGGCGACCTGCTCGCTTCCCATCCGAACAACATCCTCCCTTCCCCTCCCCAGGCACGCTTTTATTTATGGCACTTGGGTCCTGGTGCTCCTGTGCGCTTTGATGTTTAATTCAAGGACCCACAAGCAGGCAGGGAGGAGAGTGTGGGCGTGTTGGGAACTCACCAGGACTCTGGAGCTCAGGAACTCCTGATTTCCTACAAATATGCCTGCTGTTGCTCACACTTTTCTCTTGTCGATGTGAGTTGTGGCTCCATGTGCTTGGGGGTACCATTTCGAGTAACTGGTTTCAAAGTTGTCTGGGCAATGCACTCTTGCACACCATGCCACTTTCTTAAGTCTCCAATCAAATAAAATTGGTGATTACATTAGACTCCTCATTCTCTTCTAATGTTAAATTTTGGGAGCATGTAATGGTCTAATTGCTGGACTTTGTTTCTGGACTTTCACATTCCACAGTTTCAGATTTGGTGCAGGTCTGCCCCAAGTCTCCTATAGGATAACTACAAGAGACACGTTTTTTTTGTCCTCTACTATTGCTTTTTAGTGTGTCATGTCGCATTTACTGTCTAATCTATTATTTGTCATTAAGATCGACCAATAGATTTTTTTTAGCTTCAATACCGATTATTACCAGCCGAGAAAGCTGAAAACCGACGTAATTAATATTTATTTGCAATAAAACTCTCAGCTCAACTTTATATTTATAAAGCACTTTAAAACAAGCACTGCTGTATACAAAGTGCTGCACATGGAACAGAAATTGGTCATGCAGGAAAGAATAAGATAAGTAAAACAAGAACAAAATAAACATTTTAAGTGAGTACAAATGTAAATAATTTACGTCAATGAATTAATGAGAAGTAGGCGAGAGAATAAAATAAATAAATAAATAAATAAATAAATAAACATCAAATTCATAACACAAAATAAAAGGGAAATGTTTACGTCAAAATTGTGAATATTAGAAACTTCTTAACAACTTTTATATGCCTTAAAGCATATGTTTTTTAAGCAGCTGCTAAGATTTTCAACTTCTTAGTTTTTGACAGCGGACATCTCTGGATTAAAAATTCAAATAAATACAACATGGAGCGCCCAGGCTTAGCAGCATGTCTTAGAAAGTTAAATGAATACTTGAACAAATAAATAGTTTTCCAGCGTAAAGACGTTTTGCTAAATTTTAATATAACTGAAATTTTAACCTTTCATTTATTGTTTCTTTAAGTTCAAAAATAAAACCAAGGAGCGCAGAAATTTTTGGCTTTGAACCAAAAATGACCCGGGTTTAAATTGATCTCTTATCGACCGTCGTAATTAAAAAATAAATAAAAATAAAATAAAAAAAATAAAAAAAATAGGACCACGCTGCAAAACGCCAAACAGCGGCACCCACCGATAATCGGCCCAGTCAATAATTGGTCTTCCTTACTTCTCAGTCTCCAATTTACTGCAATTGTATGCATTCTGAAGAAGCGTTATGAACACAAATGGTCTTACAACACTGCATCCCGCCACACAAATGTATATACAATGATAATCACGCATGTCTATTCATTTTGAAAACTTCCTGTTTTTTGACAAAAATATGGTCTTCGTGTAAACAAATGTCCACATTGACACAACTTTTCTCTGTTTACATTTTTTTTTGCACACCACACCGACTTCAGGCCTAGCGTTGGAGATCAGCTCCACATTGCCTGCCCTGTCGTCTCACAGCAGTGCTTTAATGTGAGGCCTTTAGTATCCTCAGTCTCGCTACCTCTTCTACCTTTATCTCGCCTTTTCACTCTCTCTTTCTCCTCGGCCAGCTCGCCAAGATTTATTCCCCACTCCACAGCGAGGGGCGAGGTGTTAGCAATTTATGGTTTAATAAGACTTACATAAGTCTTGCAGGTGTGCTTTACGTCCCTCCGCACCCCGTAACCATCACCCCCTCCCGCCCGAGCCCATTTGGAGAATTTATGGAAGGTCTTTTGGGTTGCTGGCTGATTTAGACGTCGGCTTTCTTGGCGGTGAACTCGACAGAGGGCTCGCCTAGACGTCTAGCCCGCTCGGCCAAATGTTCGTCAGATGGGGGGTCTAGTTGGGGACGTGTCTACCAAAAGTGGGGAAAAAATGCAGTCATGAAAGCACAGGTGCAGGATATATCGTTCATAAAGTCAAGGTAATGGCGCTTTTGGTGTTGGCCACCTTGTTAATGTTAGCGCTGAGATACAAATCAGAGTGACATATAGGCTAAGGTTGGTGGGCTGTGGGAGGGAGTCCCTCTGGATATGCCTAGCAATGATTTTTAAATTTGAATGGATATCCAAAAGCCCACATTCAATTCTGATCCACGTGGCCATTGTTAGGCAGAGGAGAATGGCTGTCGCCGTCTTGGATGGCCTCGCTAACCCCCGCCATTGTCATGACATGGTGGCGGCAAAAAGTGCCATGACAAGAGGCCTGAATGAAAATAAATGTTGCCAAATAAATGTTGTTATTGTGTTGAAGCCAAGCTCAGCTGTTTGTTTGTTTTTAATAGATAGGCCCAGCAATGAGAAACAACATCCTCTTGACGTTTGAGTCACGATACTGCAGCAGCTTTTTGTTGTTATTGTTTCTTAAGATATGTTGTAGTTTTACACTCTAAAGGATTTGTTTTGGTCTGTCCAGGGCGTTTCTGAGTGGAGACTCAACATTTTCCTTTCAACTATTACCAGTGCCATATGCAAATTTCGTTGTGCGAACACCCGCTCCTGATTGGTTGACTGTTTCCGCAGACATGTTAAGAGTTTGAGTCCTGTGTCTTGTCTTGTGTCTGTATATGCAAATACGGCTGTGCGAACGCTCGTTCCTGATTGGTGGGTTGCTTTAACGGTCGTTCCTGATTGGCTGCTTCCTCGAGCGTCAGTTTTGAATGTTTACAAACATCAATGGAAGAATCTCGTGCCTTTAAAAACATCAAAACACACATTGTAAACATATTTTGGAAATAAAATTATAGTGTCTGTGTGGAGTATGACGTGTGTGCGTGAGTATATCTGGGCGTGAGTTCTGGCAAACAGCAGCTCTTTTATGAATGTACTCATTGTGTTTGTGTGTTTTAGTGTTGACCCACATTCAATTGGTGACGGTGCCTCTCCTTCCCCATGTGTGTGTTAAGTAGGGCTGGGTATTGATGCTAATTTCCTAAATCGAGTCGATTTCGGTTCACATGAATTTAGTTGGATTTGATTTAGATTTTTCCAATTCGATTCACTTCAACCTGATATTTATCAAGTATTCTTAAATATCAAGGACATGATAAAAAGGCCACAAACATTCAATTTTGCGGCGGAAGTAACTTCTTAATTGATTTAGTGTTGTAATCACTTAAGTGTTACATCCACAAACATTGGCATCAGCAAGAATGAGTTGAAAATATTTTCATAATTCCAATTCAATAATTGTAAATACAAATTTAAAAGATTCTGAATTGTCTTAAAGTGCAATAAGTCAGGTCATTCATAAATTTAAGAAAATGTTTTTAAATTCATGTGAACAGTTAATGCCAAGAAAACAGTAAAATACAAAAACAAACTTTGTATAAATTTATGGGAAAAATACATATTAAAATAATCGATTCATGGTTGGTTGGTTTGGTTTGGTTTTATGAAAAAGGAAAATTGATTCGATATTGATTTTTAGACCCAGACCTAGTGCTAAGTATATAGGGTCAAAATAAAAACACGTAAAAACTTTCACTAAGAACTTCAGAAATCCGCAATATTGCGAGTTAAAAATTCACAAAAAATTAGGCGAACCGCAATATCGTGGGTGCAACAATGTATTGCGACTTTGTAGTCGGTTTGAAGGAGGCAATATGAAGGCATCAATAATACAAAAGGCCATTTAACAGTAAACGGCTCAAGTACACAAAGGCAAGCGATCCCTTGGCAAGCAGGGAAGTTGGCTGGCAGGTTGACATGTGCTATGCCAGCGTCTCCGCTGGGTGATTGTCTGTCACGGTCCAAGTCTGTCCCGCTTGATGAGCGGGCGGAAAAGCATCCACACTCACACACAGGACTAGTCGACCAGTCACATTCTGCCACCGACGCCACCGAGGGACTCGCCATTATCATGCAACAATGCAAAAAAAAAAAAAAGCTCATTACCATCTTCTAAATATGCATGAATAAAAAGCCTGAATAACCATGGCCAGTTGTCACCTGAAGACTGGCCTTTTACTGTCCAATAAGCAAACATATCCGTCTCCCGGACTGATAGGCCTCATAAAGAGGGGACCGTCTTCCTGCTTTTCCCTGGAGCACTGCGAAGAAAGGGAATTTTGAAATGCTAAGTAAGGAAGCGCGAGGAGGTGTCGAGAGGCGGGAGAGGGCGAATCAGTCATGCTGAGTGACATTTCTCAAATCTGCGCATCTTATCCACGTCCAGATATTCCGACGTGACTGTCATCGGATGTGACACGACAACCCCACCCCCAACGAATGACGCCGTTTGTGCGACGCTTAGCAGACAACGCACGCCGTGCCCGCTTCCCGTTTAATGGCGCCCTTAAAGCAATAGCGGCGGTGTGGGAGGAAAGTAGGGCAGGCGGAGCGATCACACAGGAAAAGCAAATATGGACGTTTGTCAGCCACACCTGTGGAAGACATATGTAAGCCGAAAAGATCAAACACACTTTGACAAGGTTGATGTAAGGCACATGTTGTTACACTATGTAATTAATGGTGGCAACACATGTTTGCAATGCTTGACCACTGCTGGTTGTGATCATAAGGAGTGTTTAGGGCCACACTGACAAGAAAAATAAATTACAACACGCGAATAAAGACGGAATTAGGCTAACGTTACTTTTTGTCATAATGACATAACTTTTGTCTTGAAACACTGCAACCTTATCACTTGACTTTTTGTGTCATTCTGACTTTATTCTTATGATGTTTTTACATAAATCCGAACTATACCTTTAAGGACGGCACAATACTGATGAACAAGAAACAAACATGTTCAAGTTCAAGAACTCATTTTGGAAATTT